>NW_007726936.1:333268-349450 GCF_000696425.1 Galeopterus variegatus | reverse complement strand
CCCCCCCCCCCCCCCCCCCCCGTGATATCTGATCACCCTTGCCTGTCTTCTGCAAGAATGCTTTTAGATTGGTTTAGCAAGAATCCCCCCTACCCCTGATGTTTTCCTAGTAATTTTCCATCTACTGACTTCCCACCCTGCTCCTTGGTTACAGATTCCCACTTGCCCATGCTGTATTCGTAGCTGAGCTCAATCTCTCTCCGCCACTGAAAAATTTCATTGCAGTGATCCCTATACTTATCATGATGGTCCCAAATAAAGTCTTTTTTACCATGCTTTACCAAGCATCATTGAATAATTTTTTTCTTTAACAGTACTTGGGTGTTTTATTACTCTCTGTGCTTTTCTGAATGTTTGAAATATGTCATTGTTTTTAGAATGCTTTCCTATGAAAATTTTAATTATCCAAATCAAGAATAAAACTGTATCTACTGCATCTCCCTATGTAATAGGATGATATTAGTGTCTTCTTTTTTTATCTGCCCTCCCTCCATTTTTAACTTTTGTCTTTGTTTTAAATACTGTACTTTAGATTATAATTATTCTAATTTAATAATGTTCTTAAAGCTTTAGGTTTTTTTCAAAAACCATTTTTTTAATATTTGCAACCATTGCACAACTGTTTAAATGGTTTTAGTGGATGCTGCTAACAATTTTACACCACAAGTTTCCCATTTATTAGTTCCTAAATTTTATACATTTCACAAATGATTGATGAAGTTTGTCAATAACTTTATTTTCAGAAACAATACATGGTTGGTATATTTTGAAAATCCTTGCATTTATAAGAGTATCTATTTCTGTCTTACATTAACAGAATTGTGACTAGACATATTGAAAGAGAGCTCCATACACCCTCATAACATACACTATCTGCTTCTGTAGAATTGCTTGCTTAACCTAAGTAATTCCATTTTGCCCCCTGTCTGACCTGCAGAGTACCCCACCTTCTGCATGAGAAACCATTGACTCTCTCATAGAAACAGAAAACAATTACACAAAAACAGGAGCCATACACTGTAGAGGATTCATAAAGCAAATGTACCTCACAGGGCCTGGTTTTCCAAAGCCTTATGGTTTCAAATATCCACCTTGCAAAAGACAGGAAATTTCCCCCAGGGCATTGAGTCTCTGTTGCAAGATAAGAATTGTAACACAGCAAGGCTGCTGGTTCTAAGACAGACAAGTTACTAATTGATATGTAAAGTTACTAAAAAGCTGCTAAGGGAAAAGGAATGTCAGCTAAATAAAGCCTTTGTTAGTGGATCACTTAATTGCCTAACAGAATGTCATCTGACTTGTTTTTACTGAATGTTACCAGCTTCTATTGTAAAACTTGTTAAACTGTACTTAGCAAAACCCCACCTATGTCTCTTCCTGTAACTTCTTGGTCTGGAGAATAAATGCAAGAAGAGAACCCCAATTCGTGGTTCATTTCCCAAAATGGAAGAAATGCCTCATGCTTGAGAAAGTTTTGGGAGATTAACTCCTTTCTGGGGCTTCTCACTGCTCAAAAGAGATGGGTTTTGAGTAATCTTTGGCGGCTCCGTCTCCCAGGGGAAAAAGGGGTGACAAATCCGTGGGAGGCAAAGCAGCAATACACAGTGAATTATTACATGGGAACAGAAACCATACACAATGAAAACTTGTATGCTTGATTGCTCGAATGGCTCGTTCTTGGCTTCTGTGACCTAGCCCCCTAGCTTGCTCTGTGCACCTGGACCAACCCGTGTGCCAACGGGATGTAGTTTTTGTCTTTAAAAACCCCACAAGACCATAGCCCGATGCTGTTCTTCCTTGGTTGCTCGTTGGGAGATGGATGCTGGCCAACTGAGTAAATAAACTGCCCTTTTCTGCATGAGTGGTGTGTAAGTGCATTTCTTGTGGGAGGGTCCCTCACAACATTTTGGAGGCCCCAGAAAGATGCTTTCTCTTGTGAGTATATTCCTCCCTGCACTTATCTCCTAGAAGATAGAGAAGCTGTTCCTCTTCTTCTACATGGAGGCAGACAGGGCACTTTATTCACTCCCCAGGTAGGTGAGATCTCAGTAAGGGATCGTGCACCCCAATGGCTGGACTGAGTGGGAAGCTGGATGCAGCATTAACTCCCCTAGTCCTTGGGCTCCCGAGATGTCACTGGGCCCAGTAGTAATTTGGATTTGGGACTGGCAAGTCAATAGGAATTGTGTTTCTGTATTTCTTGTTCATCTTTGTCATTGTGATTGTTGTGTTTATTGATATCTTTGAGTAATTTTGGACGTGGCCACTTGTCTGTCTTTTGTGTATTGCCAGTTGTATGTTTTTGTGTGTCATTAACTGTGGTCTTATATAACAAATGGGACAAATTTCGCCAAACAGGTCTATGGGACAACCCCCTTACATACAGGTTTGGATTGATATAGTCTCTGTTAAGCCATCATGACTAAAAAGGTGCCTTAACAATGTCCCAGGGTGAATGGAAATAGAACACCATCTGTGCTTTTAACTAAGCCTTCTCTTCCAGCTTCTCCAAAGGAAAGTGCCTCCCCCACAGCACCTCCTGTACTCTCTGACACCTCTGAAGACCCAAGGTGGCTTTAAAAAATGAAAATAAGCTAAGAGTATTTCCTTTAATAATTTCTTCTCCCTTCACTGGAGAAAATTTAAAAATTTGGGGGAAGTTGATGATGATAAGTTAAACAGCAGTAGTTTATAACAGCAATGATTTAATCTCTGAATATACTGTAACCAAAGAAAAGAATTTGAAAAAACTGTTGTAGGATGGCTAGATTAGTCCCAGAATGTCATTTGTTAGTTAATGTCATGCTGACCTTATTGTTAAACACAGGTTTGTTTGCATTCTTTCCACTCATGGAGAAAATGGAGAAAACATGACTTTTAAGTTGGTTGAAAGTATTAGCTGACAAAACACCTCAGAAAAATGTGAATTAGGCAGCTAAGAAAGCATACTGTTCGTTACTTTTAAAAATATACAGCCTTATTAACTCCACAGCGTAACAGTTGTCAGAGTCAACATTTAGGTCTGGCAACTTTGTTAAAAACCAATTGACCGGAACTGTGGGTGTATTTCTGGAATTTCTTTGCCTGTTTCCCTCTGCATACTCGGAGTGGCGCTGCATAACAGTCCTGTCCCTGCCGTTCCTCCAACCCCGCCTCGCGCTCCAACAGGCCCCACCTGATCCCAGAACTCCTTCTTTCTCAGAAAAACCTCAGGGCCTCATCTCCCTCTTGGGGACTGTTTTCCTTTATCCACCAGGCTACATGGGATGATTGTCAGCAGCTCCTGCAGACTCTCTTCACATCAGAAGAACACAAGTGGATCTGGAGGGAGGCCCTGAAAACTGTTACCAGCCACAGTGGCCAGTAACATGTGTGTGTTCCCCTCTAACAGACCCGGGTGGGACCCAAACACGGACCAAAGTAAGGGGGCTCTTGACCTGTATGGCCAGACTCTCCTTAGGAGACTCCGCACAGCAGCCCAGAATCCCACTAACCCATCAAATTAAGTGAAACTACTCAGGGACCAAATGAATCCCCCGCCGCTTTCCTGGAGCGCATTATGGAGGCTTACAGGACCTACATTCCTGTGGACCCTGAGACCCAAGAAAACCAATGGGTAATAAATACTGCCTTTGTTACCCAGTCAGCCCCAGACATTAGGAGAAAGTTTCAAAGACAGGAAGGATTTAAAGGGAAATTGTTATCTGACCTGGTTGAAATCGCCCAGAGAGTCTTTAATGACAGAGATAGTCCAGAAGAGAAACAAACCAAAAAGCTAGATCTTAAGGATGTCTTCTTTAGCCTCCCACTGGCTGAAGTAAGCCAACCTCTTTTTGCCTTTGAATGGACTGACCCTGGGGGAGGATACTCTGGAACTTGAACTCACCTCCCCAAGGATTTAAAAATTCCCCAACCTTATCTGATGAAGCCCTTCAGCCTGTTTGTTGCAGATGTGAGGCATTGCCAAGCGGGTGTTCACCCAAGCCCTGGGACCATGGAAGAGGCCTATCACCTACCTCTCCAAGAGGTTGAACAGCCGCAGGATGGCCAACCTGTCTCTGAGCCATAACAGCAACTGCTTTACTGATAAAAGAGGCCAACAAGACATATGCTTAGTGGCTCCCACTCTGTACAGACTCTCTTACAAAGTGCACCAACTCTTGCTTCACCCAGTATCAGGCTTTACTTCTAGATCAGCCCCTAAAAACCATGGCTCTAAATTCAGCTACCCTCCTCCCTGATGACAACCCAACCGTGACTGCCTTGAAACAATCGAGACTCTCCAAGGCCTCCGGCCGGATCTGACTGATGTGCCCTGGACAGAGCCTAATGAAATGCTGTTCACCTATGGAAGCAGTTTCATCTCCAATGGAATCAGGTATGCTGGGACAGCCATGGTAACTTTAGATTGGGTCATTTGGGCTCAAACCTTAAGTCAAAGAACTTCCACTCAAAAAGCTGAACTAATTGCCCTCACTGAGGCTCTAAAAATGGCAAAAAACAAAACTGTCAATATTTACACTGACAGCCACTATGCTTTTGCCACAGCCCACATACATGGTGCACTTTATCAGCATCGGGGCCTCATAACTGCAGGATTGAAAGAAATAAAAAATAAACAACAAATCCTAGATTTACTACAGGCTATCTGGGTGCCTAAACTAGTGCCCATTATCCACTGTTGAGGTCACCAAAAAGACAATTCCACCGAAGCCCAGGGAAAACAAAAAACAGACCAAGAGGCTAAACAAGTAGCTCTCACTGGGGTGCCCATTTCACTCATAACTATGCCACCCCCTGTTCTACCATCTCAGCCTCACTATACAGATAAAGAAAAATTACATGTAGGGGCTTTTGAAACAATTACAGACAAAAAGGCATGGAAACGTCTCCCTGATGGAAGAGTCTATCTTCCCCAGGCATTAGGAAGAACTCTCATTTTCCAACTGCATCAAGCTACCCACCTGGGAGCTACCAAGCTTGCTGAACTGTTATGCCATTCTTATTATATTTACAATCTTGATAAATTAACCAAAAGCATAGCCTATAAATGTGAAGCTTGCCCACAGGTTAATCCAAGCAAGTCTTCCCCTAAAATATCCAGAGCCAGGAGTTGTGGATCACTGCCAGGTGAACAATGGGAAATAGACTACACAGAGGTCAAAACTGGCCAATATGGATATAAATATCTCTTACTCTTTGTGGACACTTTTTCTAGATGGGTAGAAGCCTTTCCTACCAAAACTAAAACCTCTCAGATAACACTAAAAAATTGTTACAAGAAATTGTCCCCAGATTCGGCCTACCTGTAACCTTGGGGTCTGACAATGGCCTGGCTTTCACAGCCCAAATTTCCCAATTATTAGCTAAAACATTAAAAATAAATTGGAATTTACATTATATTTATAGGCCACAAAGTTCAGGACAGGTAGAATGAATGAATCGGACTTTTAAAAGAAACACTTACCAAATTAAAACTAGAGGCTGGCAAGAACTGGGTGAGCCTTCTTCCCTTTGCCCTCCTAAGGGCTAAATGCACCCCCTATAAACAAGGGAGTGAGCTCTCTGTTGCCCTGTCTCAAAGATTATAAACTTTCTAAAATCACTAACCATAACGGTCAGAGAGGCCTGCCCACTGACAAAAGCAATGGGACAATTCTACAAAAAGGCCTCCTGGAATTTGAGAGGGGTTACATTGAATCTATCGATCTATTTGGGAAGAATTAACATCTTAACAATATTGTCTTCTAGTCCATGAACATGGAATATCTCTGCATTTATTTAGATTGTCTTTAATTTCTTTTCTTTTTTTTTTTTTCCTTTTTGTCTTTTTTTTGTGACCAGTAACGGGATTGCAACCCTCAGTGTGGCGCCCATACCGCGACTGGCAACGGGATCGCAACCCTCGGTGTCGCGCCCGCACCGCGCTCAACCAGTGAGCGGACCGGTCTCTATATGGGATCCGAACCCTCGGCAGGAGTGCCACCATGCTCCCAAGCGCCACACTCAACTGAGTGCACCACTGGGCCGGCCCATAGATTGTCTTTAATTTCTATTAGCAGTATTTTGTAGTTTTCAACAGACAAGTCTTGCATGCTTTTGTTAAATTTGTTCCTAAACATTTTATTCTCTTCAATGCTATCGTAAATGAAATTGTTAAGTTCATTTTCAGGCTGTTCATTGCTAGTATATAGAAGTACAATTGCTTTTTTCATTTTAATCTCAGGTCCTCAAACTTGCAAAACATGTTTAGTTCTAGTAGCTTTTTGTATGGATTCCTCAGTATTTTCTACACACAGGACCATACCATCTATGGATAAAGACAGTTTTACTTGTTCCCTTCCAATCTGGACACCCTTCTTTGTCATGAGCAGACTGGCTAGCATTCAATGCTGGCCCTATACACTGCTACATAAAAATGGCAAGAATAGGCATGCTTGCCTTATTCCTCAGTTTATGAGAAAAGCACCCAGTTTTTTACCATTAATTATGATGTTAGCTGTGGGCTTTTTGTAGATGCACTTTATTAGATTGAGAAAGATGCTTTCTATTCTTAGTATTAAGCATTTTTCCAATTAAATAACAATTTTAAAATGTAAAGTGCTTTGATAAAAAGATTTACACCAAGTGGTCAATCTGACATTATTGTAAAAAGTTAATTTTTTCCTCTTTACTGTGGTCACTATGTCCTACACAGAGGCTGGACCTATCTGAATGCACAGCAGCAGCTGTACCCATATATAATCCACACAATCAGACTAACAAGGTGGATTGTATATGGCTCTAGGGAAACCTGTTGTTTCTATACCAACCATTCAGGTGTTATTAGAGACAGCCGTGCATTAGTCAGAAAACACATTAAAAAAAAGAGAAAAGTCATATAGTAATAATAAAAATTGGTTTGAAAATCTTTTTTCCTGGTCACCTTGGTTAATGACCTTAATAACAGCAATTTCTGGTCCCCCCATCCTCCTTCTCCTCCTAGTTACTATTGGACTCTGCCTAATTTTTTGCCTCACTAGCTACATTCAAAAACAAATACAATCAGTCAAACTCCGGGCCGGCCCGTGGCTCACTCGGGAGAGTGCGGTGCTGATAACACCAAGGCCCCGGGTTCGGATCCCATATAGGGATGGCCGGTTTGCTCACTCAGTGAGCGTGGTGCTGACAACACCAAGCCAAGGGTTGAGATCCCCTTACCAGTCATCTTTAAAAAAAAAAAAAAAAAAAAAAAATCAGTCAAACTCCTTGTCTTATGTACTAAGTACAACATATTAAGTACCGATGAATCAATGATTTGATTCCTTCCTAAAGAGGAGTTGGGAATCAAATAGAGCTGTCTACACCCTCATAATGTATGCTATCTGCTTCTGTAAAATTGCTTGCTTAACATAAGTAACTCCATTTTGCCCCCTGTCTGACCTGCAGACTACCTCCCCCTTCTGCATGAGAAATTGTTGACTTTCTCATAGAAACAGAAAACAATTACACAAAAACAGGAGCCATACACAGTGAATTATTACATGGGAACAGGAACCATACACAATGAAAACTTGTATGCTTGATTGCTTGAATGGCTCGTTCTTGGCCTCTGTGACCTAGCCCCCTAGCTTGCTCTGTGCACCTGGACCAACCCTTGTGCCAATGGGATGTAGTTTTTGTTTTTAAAAACCCCACAAGACTAAAGCCCGATGCTGTTCTTCCTTGGTTGCTCGTTGGGAGACCGACACTGGCCCACTGAGTGAATAAACTGCCCTTTTCTGCATGAGTGGCGTGTAAGTGCATTTCTTGTGGGAGGAGGCCTCACAACAATATAATTCATAAGTTAGGATGTTTTTTCCTCAAAATGCTATACATGTTGACCATTGTTTACTAACATTGAGGGTTATAGAGACATGGTAAGCCAAGTTGATTTTTGTTTCTTAGTTATAACTTAGTTTGTCCTCTGCTTCAAGTCTATAGTTTGTGTTCTCTTATTTTATAATTCGAGAAAAAATTTCCAATATTGTCATTAGTTTATTTTATTATTAATTTTGCCTAAACCATTGTTAAATTGTTTGGCCTAAAAGTTGAGTTTTGATGTTTATAAGCAGACTGTAACCTACTCTTGTAACAGGTAGCTGAGTCTCAGTCATTTACTGTCTTGTACCTCACTTCCGTTTTTTGTATGTCACTTCCTTTTTTCTGTCTATAAATCTCAACCTCCCATGCAGCAGTGGTGGAGTCCCTCTGAATGTATTCTGATTCTAGGGGCTGCCTTATTTGCAAATCACTTTTTGCTCAATTAAACTCTGTTAAATTTAATTTGTTTAAAGTTTTTCCTTTAGCACCATAGCAAACTTTTTTGTTATATGTAATTTGGTGTGTTTCTTCTCCAGGATGTTTCCTTCAATTATATTTTAAATTTTTTAATTTATTCTATTTAAATATTTTGGATTTTCCTTAGGGACAAAAATAATTCATTATATATTAAATTTCCATTCTAATTCCTTTCTATGGAGAATATTCTTTATCAGTATCTTAACTCATTATCTATTTTCTCCCCATGTTCTGCTTGAGCTTCCCATGTACATATTTTGCATTCCTTGATTTTTATCTCCTGTGTCAGTATTGCAATTTATTATCTACAAAGCACGTTTTAATTTTGAGTTTGCACTCTTGTATTCTTGAAACTATGTCTTATTTGAACTAGCCTCATACTTATTCATACTTTGCATCCACACTCAGACGTGGTGTTTTCCAACAAAGTGAATGTTTGGAATACTCTTATTCCTGCTTAATCTCCAGTTGGTTGATATTACCATTATTCTCCTAGACCTCCACCTCTGGCATGGAATGGACCGTAGTTGATATTTTTAGCTAGCACTCTAATTTTTCAATGTCTAGTGGCATTTGTGGATATACCCTGATTGACCAGACAGGGTATAGCCTGTCCACACAGAAAGGTTCTTAGGAATTTAAAACCAGTACTGTGGGCGAATATCTACTATTCCCATTATACCTTGCTGCTACCAGGTTTTTATCTCTTCCCTCACCGAAGGAGACTACTTATTCAAAGGTGCCATATGCCATTTCTAGCAAACTCCTGCACTACTTATTGGCAAACACGATATCTGAATAGATATTGAAAGGTAAGTAATTATAGGGAAAGGGTGAGTGCAAGGGTAAACTGATCTCCTCTGGAAGAAGTACTTGTGCAGTTTTAAATAGGTCACTCAGTCATCTCTTTTTAATAAATACCAAATATTTCTGTTCTGAAATGGAATATAGAGAAAAAGAATAGATAAAATTTCCTTTTATCTACTTCTTGGTAGCAGGCTGCTATGTTTCAGAGAATGTGTAAGTTAAATTTGTGTTCCTCAATAAACTCCTTGGTACTCCTTTTTTTAAAAAAAAAAAAAAAAAAGATGACCTGTAAGGGGATCTTAACCCTTGACTTGGTGTTGTCAGCACCACGCTCACCCAGTGAGCAAACTGGCCATCCCTATATGGGATCCAAACCCGTGGCCTTGGTGTTATCAGCACCACACTCTCCCGAGTGAGCCACAGGCCGGCCCCTTGGTACTCCTTTTTAAATAACTTTATAATATATAGTTGTTATAAAAAGAACTGCACTATATAATATGCACAATTTGATGAGTTTACACATATGCAAACACCAGTGATACCATCACCGCAACCAAGGTAATAGACATATCCAACATCTCCCAAAGTTTCCTTGCATTGAGGCACTTTGGTACTTTTTGTTGATAGAAATTTCTTTCAGATTTTAGCTCCAAATTGCCTCTCAAGGCTCTGTTTTGGTCCCATCTTAGTTTCATTTTTTTTTCTGTAAGTTCACAGAAAGTGTTGGAAAAACTAGTGCCAGGGACTGCCAATTTGACCCCTTCTTAGACAATAAATGCAAATTATTAATTATTCAACTAATTTGCATGTGTTTTTTAAAAAACTACTTGATATATATTAAAAGCAAACTTGTCTAAAAGCAGAATATTAAATAATTTCTACAGGCCAAATGTCTCTTCTCTGCTTGTATATTAGAATCATGATTAAACTATGCTTTTGTTTCTGTAACCACAGATATTTATTTATTTATTTATTTATTTTTTTGTCTTTTTTTGTGTCCGGCAACGGATCGCAACCCTCAGTGTCGCGTCCGTACCTGACCGGGACCGGCAGCGGGATCGCAACCCTCGGCGCTGTACCCGCACCTCGCTCAGCCAGTGAGCGGGAACCGGTCTGTATGTGGGATCCGAACCCTCGGCGGGAGCGCCGCCGCACTCCCAAGCAGAGCACTGTAGCAGTGCGCCACTGGGCCGGCCCAACCACAGATATTTAAAGGTGGAGAAAAAATTCTTGGTGACAATCTGTGAAATGTTTAAATTCATTAGTTCATTAAAATCATGTGGGTGTTTAAGAATTTCAGTAACAGATATTGTCAAATCAGTAGGTGTAGTTGTATCATTGATATAGATATATACATTAATATAGATGATATATATGTCTATATCATATATAGCCTCATACTCTCTGAATTTTACACTCATAAGCATTATATAATTCAATTCAATTTGTCAAATGTATTAAGCAAGCATGTAATGTACTCCAGGTACTCAGAGGAATAAAAACATGAATGATATAAGGTAGATAACTAGAGGTTTTTAATTCTTTTATTATCATGAGAAATGATAAATAGAAGGAATGCAGTTACCATTCATGAAATCATTTCACTCACAAATATTTGATGCCTATCATGTGCTGAGTAATGTGCTGGTACCTGGTGTACAGTAGAAAGAAAACAAAGTTGCTGCCATCATAGGTAAGAAATGGCTGTGGAGGAGGGAAAGGCACATACTGAGTGGTCAGAGAGAAGTTACTAATCAGATGATACATGAAAGATGCGAAAACCCTGAGGAAAAGAAAGATTCTAACTTAAGTAAAAGCATACCACAGTCAAGAAGTCAAATAGAACGCAAAGTGTAGGAGTTAGGATGAGTTCTAGTATATGCAGTTGAAGAATGTAACAGGATCCAGACTTTACATATTCATCTAGCCAAGAAAAGGATGCTGGCATTCTTTAAAAAGTGTAATAGGAAGCCATTGAAGGATTTTAAGCAAGTACTGATGCAGTGAGATACACTTAAAAAAAAAAAAAACAACTGCAGTTAATGTATCTATTCATAGGATTAAAAGGCAAGATGGAACTTTTCATAAAGAACTGGAAATGATAAAAAATGGCTGCAAGGAGATTCTATAACTGAAAAATACAGGAATTAAAATAAGGATCAATAGATGTGTTCACCAGCAGATTACACAAAGCTGCAAAGGGAAGTAATCAACAAAGAATAGGTCAGAAAAAAATTCCAGCCTTCCGGAAAGAAGAGACAAAAAGATGAAAATTAAGAAAGGAGCACATGACACATATAAGGTATTTGAAGAAGATGGAAGAAAGTCCTACTGAAGAAGCAATAGATAATGGCAAAGAATTTTCCAAAAGCAACTAAAGACATCAAACCACAGATACTCAAGCCCTAACTCAGGCAAATAAAAAGAATATAACAGCCAGTAATATTCAACTGACTGTCATCAGTAACATAGAAAAGATACTTCTGGTGGTTCTAAGAAGCTAATGATGTTCTGTTACTTGATGGGTTATAGTTATTTATTTTATATACTAATTTAGTTATGTTTTCTAACATTTTTGGATAAATTAATGTTATGCTTCAAAATGTATTTAAAATGGAGAAACAATAGCAATAATCCTTCTGTAGGATACCAGAGAGTTGAGCTAGCTTGCTGTCAGTGGACATGGAAAGAAGGGGATGGATTTGAGACTATATTTTATAAATAAAGAAATAGAAGCTAGGAAAGGTGTAGACAAATTGCATGTAGTAAAGAAGTAATAAAGAAACTTTTGTTTAAGTTAGCTTTAGTGGTAGTGACCATAACATGGTTTACTAATTACTATTTTCAGACTGAGCCAGACAAAAGAAAATAATTTTATCTTTTTGTCAGTAGCTATTGAGTTAAGGTTTTGAGAAACTTCTAAAATATTTTTTTTTCATTTCAGTGCATTTTTCATTTTCTTTTAATACGTTATTCTCCTTGGTTTAGACTAAAAAGGAGACAGCTAAATGTAATTAGAGAATCTCCTCTCTCAGCACTTCACAATGGAACTCGGTGTGAATGTTCCAGATATCTCACAGAATCAAGGAAACTTTCAACTCAGTCTTCACATATAAAACTGTTAGGGAGTTTAAATAAGCTTTGGGATTACCTTAAATTTCCATTTATATAGCTCCAACCACAAAAAAAGAACAAAAAACCCCAAAAACAGAAAAACAGAATTAAAGTTGTTTATCTGATCTCTTAATGAAAGTGATTTAGATGAATGTAACCAGGTAGAGTTTTTGAAGCTTGGTACTGTGAAATCTTGGGTTTGTATATCAGAGCAGGTGAGAGGGCTGTTTCTCAACCACTTTAACATACTGCACTCAGACTTGCTCTGGGGTCCTTAGCCGATCATACAGAAATGAGAATGTTCCTTCCTTTCGCTTTGCCTAGGTACTTCTGAGCAACTCATGTTATATTCTGACATCAGATACAGCAGATTTCCAGTCTCACTGTAGTGGTAGCAATGATTGAAGGACCAGAGGTAGAGCTTCTGAGTAGTACATTTGGTGAACTATAGGTTGTCTTCAAGATTGGTGTACCAGGAGATGAGCAAAAGCCAGGATTGATTCTTAAACTTATATAACATGCCCTGGCAATATTTAGGAAGGGATGGCACTCTGTGTAGTATTGACAAGCAATTGGAAGCACTGAGCATTTGAGGGAGTAGTATTTTACATGTAGCTATGGTTGGAGACGGCTGAAACAACTCAGTTTCACCAATACAAATGGAGAAACTGGAAGATGTGTTGAGAAAAATGTTTCACTCTCTGCAGTTCTACATTATTAAAATCTTTAGAAGTGAATGGGAAAAAATGTGATAGATAGCACTTCTGTAAAAAATGTTTAATGTCATTTAAATGTTTATCTTAAGAAGGAAAACTGAGACACTCTTAAATAAGATGCTTCTATTGCTTGTCATTTTGAAAATACCATTTAGTGTGACGTGGTTAAATGTGTTGAATAAGATAACCTGAGTTCACTGAATGAATATTGGTATTTTATCTTCAAATGGTTCTAAGATACAAATAGAACATTTTCTCTTCAATTTTATAATTTTACTTGTGATGAAGAACATAAGATCATATTCAGGGTGAAGGTTATGGCAGCTGAGTTTTTCCAACTTCACAGAGCTAATATTTTCATTCATTTTTGCTTAATTTATGTGGATGAAAAAATTGTGTGTTTTTATTGTTGGCAAGCTTATTCTCCGTGATATTTGAAAACCACTTGTATACTTTTTTCAAATGACAATGTAGTGTGAAATAGGAATGATTACTTACTTTTTATTTTAAATATGTCTATGTTCTACAGATTTTGAATGGCTTACAGGACAAACGAGAGTGAGTGCACTGAAGTCAGAGCAGTTGTTCTACTTCTGTGGCACAGATATTGAGTGCTCCTGAAGGAGTCGGATGTAAGAATATAAAATATGCTCACCAGCAGATTGCTTCTTAGTTATTCTTAGAAGAAGCATATGCGCTATCAAGGCCTGCCAGGAAACAATCTACGTAGCCCTCTATAACACTGGGAACCGCTGACGCTCAGTTGCAAGCCAACACAGTAAGAAAGGAAAATTAGATTAAGATGAATATAAACATTTCAAAAAATAAGTTTTCTTTTGAAAATAACATCGATTAATATTTTCAAGTTGTGGCTGATATTTAAAACTACAGTTGAAATTTAAAAATAAGCGAACAATCTCCAACCATTTTTGAAAGAGAGTGTGAACCAAGCATGTTGTAAAAATAAAACAGGCCTTATTTTTGAGTTAAAAATCTTTACTATAAAATATACCATTTTTAAGGGCACTAAGCAGTTTTTTTTTATGTATTTATTTTAATTGAGAAACAAACATTGTATGTATTTATCATATACAATATGATATTTTAAAATATGTATACATGATGGAATGGCTAAATAGAGCTAATCGACCTCTCATACTTACTTTTTCTGTGGTGAGAACACCTAAAATATACTAGCAGTTTTCAATACAAAATTATGTGTTTTTAAAACAAAATTATAGCAACTGGAAAAAGTGAAATATTTTAATATTAATTTTTAGCATAAATTAATTAAAATATTGTTTAAAAATCTCCAACTTCTCAATAATTATATAAGGAATTCAGTTATATTATGAAATTACTATAGGCCTAGGTAGTGTTTTCACTGGGATTCAACTTCTAGTCCAAATTTGGTTAATATTAATGAGTGCCCACCATGTAAGAGTTCATAGTACAAAGTATTTTCCTATGTTATGACAATTAACGGTCAAAACAACTCTAAGAAACAAATATAATGCCCAATTTAAAAAAATTATAAATCTGAGGTTCTGCCTAGATAAATGACATTACAATTGTATCATGGCTATTAAAGATCAGAGCAAGGATAGAAACACATTTTCTGATTCTCAGTATACAGTGGTTTTCAATGACAAGTAAAATCTACTTTGATAAAACTATAGATAAAGATAAATTGGTGAGCAATTTTTGTAAACTTCTAATTCTCCATCTTCAGTACTTCTGGATGGATGCAGTTGGCATGATTAAACTGAAATTAATGAACTTAATATCAACATGACCTTTGTAAATCAAATTGGTATAAGTATTTCAAAACTGTAGGTGCAATTTTTTTCTAAGATCCTTTTATGTATTACATGGTTTTATAGGCAAAATATTGTGAATGGTTTAGAAATGTTGGTTTCTCTACACTCTGAACAAAATATTATTAAAATTCTTAAAATAGGGCATCACTTTTTTTATACACTTTAACATAATCTCAATGCATTCCTGAATGAAAATTCAATTTAATTTACTTCGACACATATTTATTGAGTGTAACCAAATGCCAAAACTCTATTAGACACTTCAAGAAGTAAGATAAGTAAAACACTGTCTACACTGAAGATGTCTTCTTGGTTCACATACAGCATTAGACTCCAAGAGGTTTAGTAAAGAACAGGTGCTGTGGAATGAAAATCTCACCAATATAGTAGAAATTACGCAATGATGGGGGATACTGGAGCTCCAGCTCAGCCAGAGGTGAGAGACACTGCTGAGCTCTTTGTATATTATTCAAGAAAATCCTAAGGACCATGCTTTAGAGTAAGGACCACACACCTAAGGCTAATGATAAATGCAAAAGAGACCCAGATTAATAAGCATATAATGAAATTTGAAAGAATAAAAAAAAGCTAGAAAATGAACTTCAAGTCAAAATAAAATTCAAAACACTTAAAAGAAATAGGAAATAATTCACATTATCAAAAAATAAAATTATTTCCAGCATAAAATACAAAATTACTAAACACACAAAAGAAGCTAAAAATAGTGCCTTGCACTCAAGAGGAAGCCCTCAATAGAAAAATAAACAAAGTTAGAGGATAGAATTAATAGACAAGAACTTTAAAATTGCTGTTATAAATGTGTTTAAAGACATGTTTTAAGCAAAATGTACACCCTGTATTTTTAGGTTTATTATATATATAGATATAAGAAATGAAAACAACACAAACTGAAGGAGTTGAAGTATAATTGAGCAAATTCTTACACACACCTAAAGTAAGTCCGCATTAATTTGAAGTAAAGTGAGACTTCTGGTCAAGATGGCGGACTAGACGGTAACACAGCATTATTCTCTTCCACAATCAACCAATTTATAACTATTAAAAAGCAACAAATGCCAAGTTGGGGCTGCTAGAGCCCAGGGGAAGAGGAGAAGAGATCTAAGGAGTTTGTGGAGGTGGGAGAACCCACAGTGAGAGAAAGAAAGGACCACTCCAATCATTTCAAGCCCCAGCCACTTCAAGCCGGGCCCTGGTGAGCACACAGAGCAAGAGCTGGCAAAAGCTGCAGCAGTGCCATTCATATGAAGTGGCTTGGAGGCTGAAGGGGAGAAGAGGGTCTTGGTGCCCCCGCCCCCCCCCCCCCCCCCCCCCCCCCCCCCCCCCCCCCCCCCCCCCCCCCCCCCCCCCCCCCCCCCCCCCCCCCCCCCCCCCCCCCCCCCCCCCCC